>NC_056740.1:298007530-298047530 GCF_019279795.1 Protopterus annectens
TTTTTTTCTGGTTACATTTTTTAGATTGTTGTACTTAGATGCAATCACTGATGAACAATTCTAAACTGGTTTGATTTGTCACTATTTGAATAAACAGTTATCACTTTGTGCTGCCTTGATTTTATATCATATTTACCTGTCATTACCAGCATCTAAACAATTCCATAGAAAAGTCTGTGCACATCTATCCTAAATATAATGGAAATTCAGGAACAAACCTCTGTGTTGGACCTCCTGTATGCATCAACTGTGTATCAAAAATGTAGGACAATAATGAAAAATGATAAGAAATCCCCATTCCCCTATGTAAAAACCACAATGAAATGTGCCAGTAAGAAAATTAAAAAATACATGTAAAGCAGAGTATAAAATTAAGATTGTTGCAGATACGAAAGAACACTACAAATTGTTTTTCATTTATGTTAGGAAATTAAGAAATAATGTTCCACAAAACAATGAGCGTCTTCATAATTTAAATTAGAAGACAAATTTAGTGCTAATTTTAGTCTACCTACCTGCATTATTTTACCTACTATCCTTGAACATTTAGTTGCCTCTGTAGTCAACTTGTAAGAAATCTTAGAATTCCTGTCAAAGTTTACAAATAAATTTCTATGAGCCCAGATAACATACCAGGCTACATTCTCACCAGTTTCCAAATATGCACTATCTGAGCCTCTACTTAAACTGTTCAACCTCAACCTATCTACAGAGTTTATCCCTGATGCCTGGCAATCATCCACTGTAACTTCTCTATACAAGGGTGGACCAGCTACAGACTCGGGTAATAACAGGTCCATCAGAGTCACCTGTAAGAAAAGCCACTGAACATGTCATAGCAGTGCTCATTTATGCAGACAAAGGCAAGTTAACTATCTAGACCCCACTCAGTTTGGTTTTGTAGAGGGTAGCACCTGTCTCCTGACCTTATTAAACTTTTCAAAAAGTTTACAGAGGCTGAAGACACTATCCCCCATGCTGGTATTTTTGGAAAGTTTGACAAATGTAATATTAACCCCTATGAGGTCCACTGGATTTCAAATTGGTTATCCAACAGATCCCAGGTAGTGAAAGCAGCTGGTACCTTCTCTGAATGTAAAATCGTAACTAGTGGGGTACTATAGGGATCAGTGCTGCGTCTTCTCTTGTTTGGTATTTATTTTGAAGACATCCAAGCCAATACCTGTGAAGTGTAGTTTACCAAGTTTGTTGATGACTGCAAGCTGTACATTGTTATCTGCTCATCCACTAATATTAAATTGCTCCAAAAAGGTCTGGAATATGAACATATTTTGTGTACTGAAAATAGTCTCAAACTAAATGCAAAAAAGCACAGCATAGTAGTGTCAAATGTTCCCTCCTCCTATGTTATAAGTGGAATTTCTTTTGAAACAGATATGGTCATATGAGACCTGGGTATAGACTTGGACAACTCTTAATTATGAATTATCTTGTTTCCACAATATTCAGGAAATTCTTCTATCTGGGCTATTTAGTATCCGAGGGAACATCTTCAAGATCTAAACAAATCATTTTATCACTATATTCTTCCATTATCAGACTCATTGTCAAATACAATGCCTACTTTTGAATGCACAAATCCAAGAATATCTTTGAACTGAAAAGGACCCAATAATTTTTACCAAAAAATGTAGTCCTTAAATCCTTCTACTATCCTGATAGATTAGCACAACTTTCTTTATTCCCAGTAGTCCACCAGCTGCTCCAAAGTGACCTGCTTCTATTTTTTCAAGCCATGAATGATCCAGTCCTGTCTGGCCTCCTATTTCTTTGCAAAACCAGTGGCTGTATATATACCTGTACTAAGAACCTAAATCTACCATCAAACAATAAACAAGGTTTGCTGGAGGGATACATTTCCAATGCACCATATGCCCAGCCTATGGAATATGTTACAACTGCAGGTCAAGCAAAGCATTACTTTTTCTGTCTTTAACTTTAGTCTTGATAATTGGGTGTAAAAACATAAATTTACACCGGGGTTATCGTGTATGGCCTTGCTTGATTTTGGAGGTGGGGACTGTTAAATATTTATAAAGGCTGGCAAGAATATGGCTAGATCTCTTATTGTCCCTATGGTCACTTGCCTAATATTGTTTCTATGTTCCTATTTCTGGTATGCAGGTTGTAACAGTGCACCCAATTTTGCTTTAATTTTCATCTTTAATTCACCCTATGATGGCATCACATAGATCATATTTTAATACCTAGATTTTAATCTGACTGGAGGGCTATGTTTCTATAACACAGTTTCTGGTGAAAGACACAAAATGATATGGGTACTTGTTTGTCATTACAGGTATTCATAAATATTACTTAAATAAAGCCCTTTCATATCCCATGCACATAACTAAGACATTGTATAGAACCCAGTTATGTCTTAGGGATTGCTACTTTTCATTTTCAAATCTAACCATTCAATCTGATGATATAACATACATAGTCAGTATCCACCCTTTTGACATAGATATTCCAGCTCTTACTTAACCTTTGCAGACAGGGCTAAAGTCATTAGAAGGATAATAAGACAACCATCGAGGGGAAGACATAAAATGCACTGTCCATTCAGTGCTTTTATTCATGGCAACCATCCAGCAAATAATGCTTAGGAACATCTGCCCAATGTATTTTGACTCCTATGACATCACACTGTCCATACGTTACAGTTTAACATTTGGAAACTAAACTGTACCATTTCAAATATGTTGTTACTGCTTCTCTTTACTAGCTTAATGCACCTTGAAATAGTGTGCACCTAATGTTAGGCATAATCTAGGAGATGGCAGTAATAGCTACTTTGACATACTATAAATACTTTAACACCTCATTGATAGCTGGTACAAACATAAAAAAGTAGCAGTAAACCAGTCATTTAATATATGTGAATCTTTAATTAAATATATTTTAAAATAAATATAAGAAAATAAAAATATTTTGTTTTAGACAAGCACTATCTATTTTAGTTTGCACTTACATAAAGGAGTGTGGTACAGTGACTACTTATTTTATTTTAATTTTTTTATAACCTTTATTAAGTGAACCACAAAACATGTCACACAAGTCTCAGCAAAGAATATAAAACAAATGAATTTCAGCCCATAGAACACATATTTTTGTAACAGTCCCAAAGCTTATGGTTTTATACAAATAAACTACTTTCAATGTCTGTAGGTCCTTTCTTCCAAGACCTAAAAGAACCAAAGATGGAGGTGTATCCATCTTCATTAAGGCCAAATACACCTTGAGACTGGTTAAACAGTATGACTCTCTCGAGCTACTCCAGGTGCAACTAACTATACGTAAAACACCCTACCACATCATTGCTAGCTACAGGTCCCCTACCATGAACCAAGAGACTTACTAGAGTCACTCATTATACAGCCAAACAGTTTTGTCATGGGAGATTTCAACTATCCTTCCATTGTTTGGGCATGCTTGCCCTGAGGTTCCTGGACTTTGTCAATACGAATGCTTTGGAACAGCTAGTCTACACCACCGCAAGGGCACAAATGTCCTAGACTTAGTACTCACCAATATGGGGGGTCAGTGCACTACCCCCTGTGTGTTTCCCTCCTTGGTAAGGTCAGACCATAAAGCTGTCTCATTTGAAGTTATGATCAGACCTGACACCACCACAGGAGCAAAAAAACTGAAAAATTTCTCCAAAGCAAACTACAGCCTACTAGGCTATGGTATAAAAAGTTTCAGACCCACTATTAACACAGCCAGCAATGACTCTTATGCAGAAGAGTACACATATCCCTTGTATAACGGATCCCCTTCACATGGTTGACATTTCACAATGTTGAAACCCATATGGTCGAGACCATATGATCGACATTTGAAATGTCGACCATGGGGAACCGGCATCTCTGAACAGTGCAGAATGGAAAGATTTCCATTTCCACACTTTAGTGCAATCTCAGAGTTGGTATATTAAAGTTATGGGGGGTGTGGGGGGTGGGGGGAGCATCTTTAAAGTTAGTTTTTTTCTTTTTTATTTGTTCTACTTGTATATTCGACATTTCAAATGTCAATCATATGGTCTCGACCATATGGGTTTCGACATTGTGAAATGTCGATCATATCAAGTAGATCCTGTATAACTACCTAAATAACTGTAAAGACTCAGCTGTTCCTGACTTAATCAAAACCAAGTCCTCCAAAAAAGCAGGCCACCCTGGTGACTTCAAGTATAAATGCGTTATATAATGAAAGGAAGAAATTGATGTCTAAGAACAAGAGGGAACTTATTCAGCAGAAGAAGAATACCCTCCACAGCTTGAAGAAGCAAATCAGATGTCTTGTTAAGTCCTCTAAAGCTAGTTACAAATCTAAATTAGCATCTCTAACTAAGGATAATCATAAGGCATAGCTACGTCTGAAATATAAAAGGGAACATCCAACTATGTGCTGAACTTATAGTGGATGGTACCTCTCATACTGAACCTGAGGAAATTATCAACCTGCTAGCTGACAGATTTGGTGCAAACTTCAACCCCCTGTCCACACCAGTCCATACCCCATAGCACCTGTCTGCTACCAAGTATATCCAAAGAGCAGGTTATATCTGTGCTCTCCACAGCCAACAACACAGGGTCTATGGGACCAGATAATATCCCAGGCTGCTTATTAAACAACCTAAAACAAGACCTAGTGGAAACACATGGAACTCTCTTTAACCTCAGCCTGAACACTGGCTTTGTTCCAGAAGAGGTGGAGAACAGCAACAGTAATCCCCTTGCATAAAGGGGGTCCATCAACTGACCATGGGAACTATAGACCCATAGGCCTAACCAGCCTTATCGACAAGGCCATGAAAAGAATCATTACGGACCTTATATCAACAAGGACATAGGTGACCTTCAAACTCTTGACCTGACCCAGTGTGGCTTTGTTAAGGGTAGATCGTGCTTATTGAATCTGGTAGACTTCTTCGATAATGTCAGCAATGAAGGCAAAACAATACATACTGCCTGTCTTGACTTAGCCAAGACTTTTGACACAATCCCCCACTCAGGTATCATTGAGAAACTCTCCCAGCTGGAGATTAACCCTTATATCACTAGATGGGTAGCCAACTGGCTCACTGACTGACTGACACAACTGGCTGACAGATGGGTGTCTTAATAGAGAGAGAGGTCTGAATGGAGAGAGGGGTCTGAATGGAGAGATGGGGTCTAAATGGACAGATGATAAGTCAGCAAGCAAAGGAGAGTAGTATTGCTGAAACTGAATTCATCCTCAAGTCTTGGTGAGTACCTTCATGAGGTGGACCCTGTTTTTCACAAAATCTCATCAAGGCGACACTAGTATATAGACTGTATTTACATAGCATACATCATGGATAGAAGTAGGTCAAACATTACAAAAAAGATAGCCGGGAGCACAAGACCAGGATAAAAAGTGCCCAGTCCTGGTAGGTGCATTAGTGCCGGGACTGGAAAAAAATGACTGTGTAGAATACCCAAAATATGGAAACATTCCTACAGTGGAGCTAGGCCAGGCCCGGGGGGGGGGTGCCCCCCCTGTTGTAGAAGGAAGTAGTAGTCCACAAAAGTCCAGAAAACTGATAGGCCAAAGAAGAGCCTTAAAGATGATAGAGTGGACTATTGAGGATAAGAAAGAAATTATGTATTGTTACTATTATGCAAAAGGCCCCGAATTAGAGAGAAATTAGAGGAAAGAAAAATACTTCCACAAGAAAAACTGTCAGAAGCTTCAAATAAAAATTTGTTTTCATTAATACAAAAGATTTATGAAAAGCAGTATATAGACCAATAAGCTTTGATCTGTTTGGAAAAAGAAGCATCTGAGGAAGTGTGAAAATATAAACACCAAAACCTAAAGATTTCTGAGAAGTATAAAAAAGAAATATGGACATGGGAAAGAAGGAGAGATTTGATATGATGCAATATTTATGCAAAGGCAAAAGCCAAATTAATCAATATAAAGAAGGCAGCCCCAAAGATATTCAAAGAGAAATACAGGCAAAGTCATCCAGATGTGGAAAGTTTCACAATAAAAAATAAGATCACAAAGAGGGAATGTAGAAAAGAAGATTAGTAAAGTAGAAGTTAAAAAAAATAGATGTTGAAGTTAGGGAGTGCCTGCGAAGTGAAGGATTTGGTGTAGAAGGTCTAATGCAGGTTACATCACAGCATGATGGAACGAGCCCCCAAAGTAAGGAGAAACAGGAAGATCAGGAAACATCTGAAGAAGAAATATGGACATGGGAAAGAAAAAGAGATTTAATATGGTGTAATATTTATGCAAAGGAGAAAGCAAAACTAATCAATACAAAAAGAGCAGCAACAAAGATATTTGAAGAGAAATACAGGCAAAGGAATCCAGGCATGGAAAATTTTACAATACAAAAAATAAGAAGACAAAGAGGAAAAGTAGAAAAGGAGGTTAGTAATGGAGAAGTTAAAGAAGTAGAAACTGAGGTTATGGAGTACCTGCAAAGTGAAGGATTCAGTGTAAAAAAATTTAATTCAGACAGCACTACAACAGGACAGAGCAATGGACATCCAAATTAAGGAGAAACCAGCTGAACGGGAAGCAATTTGTCAGGTGCCACATGAAGATATTTTGGAGCCTTCCATAGGAAACCAGTATAAAATATTCAATTGAAGCTGGACAGCAAGGGAAGGAACAAGAAACTGGAAATTCTGATGCAGTCAATGTTGAATAGTGATAGGCCAGTGAATTCACATATGACAGAGCAACAGGTGGCAAAAAATCAGTATAAATTGAAGGATTTGGTTTTTTTTTAAAAAAAAAAAAAGGGGGAAAAAAAAGGTCTAATGCAGGTTAAAAATCACAGCATGATGGAGGAAAAAAAAACCCCCCCCCCCCCCCCCCCCCCCCCCCCCCCCCCCCCCCCCCCCCCCCCCCCCCCGCCCCCCCCCGCCCCCCCCCCCCCCCCCCCCCCCCCCCCCCCCCCCCCCCCCCCCCCCCCCCCCCCCCCCCCCCCCCCCTCCCCCACCCCCCCCCCCCCCCCCCCCCCCCCCCCCCCCCCCCCCCCCCCCCCCCCCCCCCCCCAAAGTTTAAAGGAGAAAAGAAGTTTTTTCCAAAAGGAAACCAATCTTTAAAGCAGGAAAACTGCAGCACCAAGAAAACATCAGTTTGAGACAAGAATGTGATATAAAAGAACTTGAGTAAGAGGGAGTGTACAAACATTTGGAAATTGATGAAAGATCAACAATAAAGCATGAACAAATGCAAATGAAACTTAGTAAGGAATACTTTAGAAGACTTAAATTAATCCTAAAAACACAGTTGACATCTAGGAAAAAAATTCAAGCTATAAACTAATTTGCTCTTACTGTTCTAACTTACAGTTTTGGAGTGATTGACTGGCCCCAAAATGTGTTAGATAGATTAGGCAGGAAAACAAGAATGATGCTTCATGCTCATCAAATGATTGATACACATCCAAAAACCATTAAAACTGTCACATGATATAATTAATCGGTAAAACAGTTAAATCCAACTCTATTAACTCTTTAGTTTCCTGTTTGCTAAGTAATATTTAATATTAATATGTTCATTTAAACCTGGTGGCTATCAGCACCTAATATTATTTGCCAAAATACTTCTGTAGTCTCCATCAGGTTCTTGTAGTCTCCTATCCTCTTGTCAAAATTAACTTCTAAAACAGTAAAACTATTTTTTTTTTAATTACTACAAACACTAGAATGTTTATATAAAGCATTATTCAGATTCAGTTAAGATATTCGAGAGTAATATACATCGAAAAAATAATTGTATCATGTGATACGGATATTAGCGGATATTAAAGTACACTAAGCTAACGGTTGGTCTTCTGTGGTCTTCAGTGAATGTTGGCATATGTGTTGCTACAGGTGCCCCCATAGCTACACCCTTTGCCTGTTTATATAGTTGTCTTTGAAAAATAAACACATTGTTATTCAAAACTAATTGTAACAATTCACAAATTTTTTAAATGTTTACCTTTGTAAAATCTAAAAATTCGTTAAGGAAACATTTAACATATTCAATGTCAACATTGTTAGGGATTACTGTAAATAATTAGTCCACACCCATTGCTACTTAATAAAAATCTTGATGGACATTATGGGCCGGATTCACGAAGGCTTGCACGGAGTCTAAGAGTAGTGTAAGACTCCATGCAGCCTTCGCGATCCAGGAACAGCCCAAAGTCCGTGTAAGAGTCAAGCTAAAACGGCTCTTACACGGAGTGGGCGTGGATAAGCTAATCACCTCACTTGCAGCCGAATAGCATGCAAATGAGGCTGATTAGCGATCCAGGAAGCCAAGAACAGCCCGTGTAAGAGCCGTTTTAGCTGCAGAAATGTACTCAGTTGACAACTGAGTACGTTTCTGCAAACACGGCAATGGAGCCATGTCAGCTCCAAATAAAGGGTGCATATGTTGTAGGCAGCATGCCAATGGCCAAATATGTGGCCATTGGCAAGGTAACCCCATGCAAATATCTGAAAATTATAATTTTTTTTTTCGGCAATTGCCGATGTGTAAACCCAGCGCAGCCCCACGCAAACGGGCTGCGCTGCATAGAACATAAAAACGAAGGTTTTAAATCTACAATTGTAGGTTTTATGCAATACATGGAATGTCAATGGAGGGACCAGCAGAGGAAAACCAACATGGCCACCGTGTAGTGGTTGCTAAGGGGGGAAGCTGAGTCTAAGAGATGTAACTAAGCATTAGTAGGCAATCTGATGCAAATGAGTGTAAGGATACTGAATTCCACTGTCACATAGCAAATGAGCACATTCTGAGTAGTGTAAGAGTTACATAATGGGAGGAACAGAGTAGGAGATAGGTGACATCACAGGGGGGAATGGTAGAAAGAGATGGAGTTCATTGGAGGGTAGAGTTACATGACAGATGTCAGACAGATATCAAGGAAAGAGGTGTGCCACTAAGTAAACATGAGAAAGTCAAGAAATGGAAGGTGTACACTGTTGCCTACACCAAAGTTTCTTGTTGGACGTGTATGCGCACGTGTGCGCGCCACGAAGCGCGAGTAAGGCAGTGTGCGCGCGTGTAAGGCAGTGTGTGCGCGTGTAAGGCAGACTGAGCATGTGGGAGCGTGTTGGGAGATGTTTAACACCGTTTGCGCGGGCGTGCATGCGTTTTAATCTGAATAAGCAGATCCAAAACTGTGTAAGTATTGTGCACGCGTGTAAGCCACTGTGAGTGTGATTCTGCTGGTTTGCACATGGCTCCACCCTGAGGAAACAGACAGGAAAAAGGAAGCAACAGATGTACTAGGAAGTTAGCAGGGAATACTGCTGGAGCTAGCAGGTGAAAACAATTAGATGCAGGCAATTACACAGGCAGAATACTAGGCCAGCTCAGCACTTAAAACTCTGCAAACAGCAGTGCAGAATGTTTCTCACAAGAGACACTGCAAGACAGGAGTTAAGTTATCAGAAGTGAAAACTGAAAAAGCTGAACTCAGAGCAGAAATGTTAGGGGCTGCCATAGCTGTCATAATGAGACATAGACGACTTGCTGAGGGTGGTGACAATGCAGATGGTGCCAGACAACCCGCAGTGAGGAGACGGAGAAGAGTGTACAGGCCCAGGGTCACCTACCACGGGTTACATGAGCTGGAGATAGTAGAGCGCTATAGAGTGGACAGAGACCTCCTGCAGCAAATAGTGGAGCTGTGCAGGCCACGCCTCACACACAGAACCAACAGAGGGGAACCCAACCCAGTGGAAACCAAGGTATGTGTTGGCTTAAGAATACTAGCAACAGGTACCTTCCAGAGACCAACTGGCGATATGATGGGGATATCACAGGCATCAACTTCCAGGGTACTGCACCAGTTCCTGGATGCCATGTCAGCACATGTCGGTGATCATGTATACTTCCCCAATGCCCCTGAGGTATTGGCCAGCAACATGCGTCTCTTCCAGCAAATAGCGGAATACCCTGAGGTAGTGGGTGCAATAGACTGCACGCACATACGCATCAAAGCACCAGCCGGTGAGCGGGGTAGGGCATACATCAACCGCAAGGGCTTCCCCTCCATCAACTGCCGGGTCATGTGTGATGCCCAGGGCATAATAATGAATGTGTGTGCTGGCTGTCCTGGGAGCTACCACGATTCCCACATCTGGCATTTGACGCAGCTGTACCAGACATTTGCCAATGGGGACATCCCGCACGGACACCTAGTGGGGGATGCTGGGTATGCACTGGAGCCGTGGCTGATGACCCCCATCAGAAATGCACACACACCTGAACAGGAACGCCATAATGAGGCACACGCACAAACACGTAATGTAATAGAGCGTGTGTTTGGGCTGCTCAAGTCACGGTTCCGTGTCTGGACACATCTGGTGGAGCCTTGCAGTACACACCAACTACATGTACCCAAATTGTCATGGTATGTGCTATGCTACATAATATGATCTTGCGAAACAGCTGCAGCAGGACCAGCATAGGGCTGGGCCAAACAGCCCCCCACCATCGCCAAGGCCACCACAGGCACAGCGTGACTCGGAGGAGGAACAACCTGAGCCTGCCCCAGTAGGCTGAAGGAGGCGTGCCCAGTATGCCCTGGCCTTGGCAAAGAGGCAACGCATAGCACATACATTGGCTCAGTAGGAACCTTGGGAATGATACCCTCTCTGACTCACTCATATAGTAACAGGGATGCCTAACGTGACACAACCTGCTCACAAACATGTACAGGGAAGTGTAATATGTGCATCCGACAGAGGCAGCCCTGCAGCACCACCTGAGGCATGAATGCTATGTGTTAAGTAATGTAACACCAAGTACCATATGCACACCTGAGGACCCCGACTAACATCCTACCCTCAACAAGCAGCATGCCACAACATGACAACGAGATGATGAAGTGCAACAATTGACTGAAGTATTGCAGTTAGGCAAAGGGGACCCAATGTGTGCCAGTCTGGGATGACATGCTGAGCATGACATGATGCACCACCTGCTAGGACTGGCGTGCACCTATCAGTGCAGGCCTTATGGATACTGGCAAAGGCTGTTGTCACGCACAGTGTGCCCTGAATAGGTAAGGCTCAAAACACAAACCTATCTCCATAGGTACCAGAAGGGATAAGAATAAGATAAGGGATAAGTTGAAACAGCAAGATGCATGCAGTCTAAGCTCACCCAGTATGGAGAATATTGATAACTGTGCTGTAACAGAAGTCTGAGGCAAGGCTCACAACAGCACCCTAACACTACCAGGTTACACCTCATACTGTGCTGTACATCCTCAAAACTTGGAACAAGCTACAAAAGGAGGGTGACTAGCAAGAATTGTCAAGGATAACCACACCCCCATGTTGGTACCACCACAAAAAGCAGCATGGACTAGCCATGCTCAAGTAACAATGGCTACAACTGCCCCCCAGTTTATAGCCTGCTACAGACTACTGGCCCAACACCAGGAACTGCATCCGGCCCATGCTGGAATGCATGAATATGTCAAGTCCTCCAAACCACATTATATTTGGCGACTGCAAATACCCAGACATATAGACTGGGAGCATTATACCAGCTGCAACAGTGTAGGACAAAAGTTCATCGAATCCACAAACCAAAAGGCCCAGGAACAACGTACCACCCCCACAAGAGGGGTAAGCATACTGGATGTGATAATCAGCAACATGGGTACGGGATGTCAAGATGAGAAGTGTATTGCTCACTGGTAAAACCAGACCATATAGTAATCACACTGGATATACAAATCCTGACCACAGTCCCTGGCCAGAAAACCACAGTGGAAAACATGTGCTAAGCAATATTTGCACACCTCCAAACTGATGTGGAATCCATTAAAGGTCCCGTGCAGGTGCAAAATATGGGCCACACCCCAGAACCTGTAATACAGCCATTCCATGAACACTGCCAGGAATGCTTGGATTATGTAGTCCCAAATTATAACAAGACACAGTGCCTAAATCTGGCATGGTGGACACCAGTCATAACCAAAACATGCAAGAGAATGAGGAAGCTACTACATGATAGAGCAAACATGAACAATGAAGTAATTACTGATCAGTAGTATGGCAATAAAATCTGTCCACACATGCAATCCACTAAGGCCAGCCACAACAAGTGGAATCTGTGAATCCTGAGGCAATGTTACACCTGCCCCAAGTACACAGACAACCCCCAACTCCACCCAAGAAATACAAATATATGTGAGAGATGCAACCATCCATCCAAACCGAGGCAGAGCTCCCCCAACTCAGTACACCCAAAACAAGTCAGTAGGAGAAGGTAACCACACACACCACAAACACATACCCACATAGACCTATCACAACTGCAAACCAAACACATAAACACAGAAATACATTCCCGGAGGCAGAAATCACAAACACAGCACACCAACAGAGGCCTCTAAAGCAGACACCCAATGAAACACCCTCCAAACATAGCACATGCAACACATAGCACACAAAGCTGCTGTGCCAAACAGTCACAGGCCAGAAGGAGAAACAACATGCCTGATACAGTTGTAATAGGTGACTCCATAGTCAGACACACTGCTGTCCCGCACACCAGACAGAACAAGGGAAAGGGTACAGTAAGCTGCCTGTAGGCTGCCACAATATGCCACATAACAGAAATATGTAGGTCACTCCAAAGCAAATAGAAATATGATGCAGTCATAGTCCATGCTGGTGTGAATGACCTGAGATGTACTGCCCTAGACAACATGTAAAGAGACACAGATGAGCTATCCGATTATGTAATCCAGGCCGGTATGACACTCACCGTTCGCAGCAACCTACCCTTACCAAGACTAATGCCACAGTACAAACATGGAATGATCAGTCATAGCAAGTAGCACACTTACTGGAGTCATTCCAAGAGGATCCAATGTCTGTCTGCTTGGGATGTCATGCTTGACAAGCCATACAGCTGCCCTTGGGATGGCCTGCACCTGTTACCCCTGGGCATCTGAATATTGGATAAGGCCTTTGCCACCTCCATACAGCCTTTTGTAGGCAAGGCTGAAAAGACCGACCCACCACCCGAGAAAACATAAGTGGGAAGAAACATAAGGGAAATGCTGACTAATGCCAGATGTGTACACCCCAATATGCATGCTCCCGAGGCCATCCCCAGAATAGAGAACATCGATGTCTGTGCAGTGACAGAAACCTGCTGCAAGGCTCCTGACAGCACACCAGCACTACCAGGTTATACCACGTACCATGTGTCATGGCCCCAAAACCTGGAACACAACATAAAAGGAGGGTGAGTATCCATAGGCAGCACAGACACCCATACGTCCAGGTAACTGACAATGCACAAGGCAGTGGAGGTCACCCATGTGCAACTAACTGTAGGCAAGACTGCTGTGCAGTCTGTAGCATGCTACAGACCGCACTCACACACAATAACCCCCCCCCAACCGTCCTGAAGACACTGGACAGTATGAATGTCCCACCAAATACCAAACAAGGTACCACGAATTACCACATAGGTGGTAAACCATTATGTATGGAAGGAGTAACCAGGGACCTAGGGACACAAGTGGACAGTAACCTGTTATGTGACACCCACATTGCCAATGTGGCTAGGAAGACTGTCTACATGTGACACCGTATCAGGAAAGGAGTCACATCTACGGCAACAGAGGTCACTGTGCCCCTATACTTTTCCCCAATCACACCCATAATCTAGTACAATGCCTCATATGGGATCTACCTTACCTGACACCTGCAGCAGTTAGAAAGACCTCAAAGGTACCTCACCAAGAGGATAAAGTGTCTCACATATATGTCATATGCTGCCTGGCTGTAGACACCCCAGCTGACTCCAGTCACAGACCGCCCACACAGAGGCATTGCATGCCTGTCGTAGGAGGCCATGCCCAACACAGGAGTAATGGACATGCTCCACCCCAGACAACACATATCCATTGGAGCTGCGAGAGTGAGAGATGTCAACCTCAACAAATAATGAAATAGGATGTGCCAGTGGGACAGATACATAATCCAGAGGCTCCCCACACCCTGGACCAGAATCCCACTCCATGTTAGGCAGAGCCCCTCACTGACACTGTTCAACAGGAATCTTGCCAAGTGGATGGATGATTGTAGAGTTACAGTGGGGGTCTTCACTGTGTCATGTCCAGACAGAGGCACAGCAAAGCAAATCATAAATGGCCATAATATCCACATAGCAAGGGGTCTCAAAAGCCACACACACTCTGGCTAGGCTAACAAATGCCCAGGGTGGATAGCCTAGTATGAACCTATGAACCTATGTAGATACAAATTGTACAGGACACTAAGGAGAATCCCAAGGCTTACACAACTGATGGTAGGAGCCATGTTGGGAATTCACAGATATGCCCTGAATCACACAAATACCACAAACACACACACATATTGCCAACATACATCCTGACAGGTGCAGTGCAAACCCCCCCACCCCACGAATGCAGAATATCTATCCCAGCAGACTGCTGGCCCCCTGACATTGCAGATGCTGAGGTAACAGACAACATCTCCAAAGCAAAACACACAGCAACAATGGTATGAGATGGTGTCCTGGGCTTAGTGCAACATGGAGTCTAAGATGAATGGAATGCCAAACCACACTACTGCTCAATGTCAGCCTTACCACAGAATATGTACCCAAAGAGCAGTGTACAACAACAGTGGTCCTTCTCAACAAAGGTGTTGCCTGAATGGATACTGAACAGTACTACCCCAGAATCCTGAGAAGCCCAGATTGCACAGCTATGAAAGGGATCAGCATGTACCACAGACATAAGGATGTTGGGGACCTACTGACACTGGACCCAACCCAGTGTGGCCTTCTGAAATGCAGAGCCTGCCCCTAACCATGTTTGACTCAATTGAAACAGTCATTAAGGTCATTGATGAGGGCAATGTGCTCCACACAGTGTATCTGGACCTTGCAAAGGCTTCTATACAATACCCTACATGTTCAGTATAGATAGGCTCACCAGCGTAAATATAAACCCACATGTCAGTAGAGGGTTGCAAACCAGACCAAGGACAGAACAGACATGGTCAGACATGCTTCAGCCATGTCAGACTACAAACCAGATATAACTGGCATCCCACAAGGCTTTGTCCTGGTATCTCCCTCGTCTGGTATATATGTCCCATAGGTAGAGGCAAACATGGAAGGACTGTGTCCTAACATGTTTGCAGAGGACTACGAACTGCTCACCACATATGATCCACCAGCTGACACATGCATCCCACAAAAGGGCCACATAGAAACAGACAACTGGTGCCATAGCTATGTCAGCAAGCTAAGTGCAGAAACATGTATAGTCAACTCCCGTGGATATACAGTAAGTGCCCACCAATTACCACATAGGTGTTAACCCATTATGTAGTTAACATGTAATGAGAGACCTGGGGACACAGGGTGATAGATATCCTGCAATGGACAAACATGTGCTGTAGTGTTTACAGAAACATACCATATACCCACCTAATCATGAAGGCTGTCAGATCTACATAAGGGGAGATCATTGTGGCTCTGCAGTCATCCTGCATCAGTGGTACAATCGACTACAATAGCCCCTGTGGGATGTACCTCAGCAGACACCTCCATCAACTGTAAAGTCCCCAACAGTACATCATCAGGTGTATCAAACAGCCTACACAGATGCCATGTGTTGCCTGTGTTGCTGGCATCAATAAACATGCTGCACCTAGTACAATCTGAATGGCAGTGAGCTATGCACATGAGAGACCTGAACCCCAGCACTGACTTACATAGGACAAGCTGTACTGTGTGATCCATAACACAGAAGCCACTCCCACCCATGAGTGAACCCTCAGCACAGGCTACCCATAGAGTCACTTATCAATCTTCCCAATAGGAATCCTGATGGGTGGACGGAGATGGTAGGTTTATCCTGGGTATCACTGTCATGTCACAGGTAGACAGAGGCACAGTATACTAACCATGACATATGTCATGGCAAACTCCTCTTACAATGTGTGTTGAGGGACAAACACACTCTCCAACTTGCATTAGACATGGACTAGGGCACATCGCTAGTGTTTGCAATTGTACACCTATGTTGTGGAATACACTAACAATGTTGGACAAGCCTGGTGTCAGTAGTTCATATCTGAACAGAATGCAACATGGTCAAATGTACACAACTGGCCCCAACCAGGCTGTCGTGCCCACTATCGAAATGTAAAGCAGTGATAGCAGTAAAGCCCAGGATACTGTCCACCACAGTCAAAGTACTACCAGTACACTATACAGTACTACAGTGTTAGGTCAGTGTGAAAGGATGTTGACAACTGTATGCAAAGTATCCCATGCAAACACTGCAGGCACAGTATAATCCTGTTGTGTTCACACACAAAGCAGTTGTACAGTAACTACACAACATGACACACAACACACAACCATAAACGGGTGATAGTTTGTGAAGTTCACACACATCCACAAATGTGGTGAGCTGCAGAGTCCAACATATGGAATGCTCACACTGGGCATGCTCACACACTTTGACAACATGCCATGGGAAGGCTGAACTGGGCATGCTCACACACTTAGTCCAAATCTTGGTTTAGCAGTTGGACACACATATCTGGTATTGTTATGTGTTATGCCAGGAACCAACCACATTACAGCAGTCTGCCCAGTGCACACAGTTAAATGACTACAGCGACATACGTGATATAGTGGATCCCTCCCATATGCAAACATTTTCCACAGATGCAGAAGTTGTTCATACCAACAGGGAATGCTATGGCAATTAAGATATGTAAACAGTCTATCAGCAACAAATAATGTGCATTTGACAATTAAACATAATGGTGTAGAGGTCAACACTAGGCTGTTTGCCCTAGGGAATGACAGCTTAGCCATAGTGTGCTTGGTGTCTGCCTCCCCACAGGATGCACATTCCCCTTTCTAAACACAGATGATGTCAGCACCCTATAAGTACAGCAGGAGAAAAGAAACTTCCCAGTAATCCGAATAGCGCGCTCTGCTAATGCGTCCGTCTCAAGTGTCATAACATAGTTAGGTAGGGGTTTCAAGTGCTCAGTGTGTGTGTGTGTGTGTGTGTGAGTGGGGTTGGTGTGTGTGTAAGTCTGTGTGAGGGAAATGTCCCTTTTGGCAAATAGGAAAAGACACTACAGGATGCACATTCCCTTTCTAAACACCGATGATGTCAGCACCCTATAAGTACAGCAGGAGAAACGAAACCTCTCAGTAATCCGAATAGCGCGCTCTGCTAATGCGTCTGTCTCAAGTGTCATAACGTAGTTAGGTAGGGGTTTGAATCCTGAGAATGGCAAGTGTGTGCGCCTCTCTGAGAGGGGTTAGTGTGTGTAAGGAAAATGTCCCTTTTTGGCAAATAGGATAAGACACTACAGGATGCACATTCCCTTTCTAAACACCGATGATGTCAGCACCCTATAAGTATAGCAGGAGAAAAGAAACCTCCCAGTAATGCGAATAGCACGCTCTGCTAACGCGTCCGTCTCAAGTGTCATAACATAGTTAGGTAGGGGGTTGAATCCTGTGACTGGCAAGTGTGTGTGTTTGTCTGAGAGGGGTTAGTGTGTGTGAGGGAAATGTCCCTTTTGGCAAATAGGATAAGACACTACAGGATGCACATTCCCTTTCTAAACACCGATGATGTCAGCACCCTATAAGTATAGCAGGAGAAAAGAAACCTCCCAGTAATGCGAATAGTGCGCTCCGCTAATGTGTCCGTCTCAAGTGTTATAACATAGTTAGGTAGGGTTTTGAATCCTGTGAACGGCAAGTGTGTGTGTTTGTCTGAGGGGGGTTAGTGTGTGAGGGAAATGTCCCTTTTGGCAACTAGGTGAACAGACTACAGGATGCCCATTCCCTTTTCTAAACACTGATGTCAGCACTCTATAAGTATAGCAGGGGAAGAGAAAACCCCCAGTAATGCAAATAGCGTGCTCTGCTAATGCGTCTGTCTCACGTGTCATAACAGTCAGATAGGGGTTTGAATCCTGCAATTGGCAAGTGTGTGTTTTTGGCTGAGGGGGGTTAGTGTGTGTGAGGACAATGTCCCTTTTGGCAACTAGGTGAACAGACTACAGGATGCACATTCCCCTTCTACACACTGTTCAGCAGACGGCCATGGCTCTGGAACAAGTTGTCTGTTGCTATGATGCCCCTTTGGAAGATGCTTGTGTCAGCTGGGGAGTCGATTATGGTGCCCAGTTTACAGTCATCTGCATATTTGGACAGCCACAGTTCATCCGTGTTGGCCTGTACCTCCAATAAATATGTACCAAACAAGAGGGTCCCAGGACTGAGCCTTCTGGGACACAACCTGTAACTGTTATGGGGTCTGGCATGGCTCCAGCAATGCTAACCATGTGGGTTCTGTTCTTGAGCCACTGTGCAATCCATCTAGTGACATAGGGGCTTATATTTAAGCTGGTGAGCTTCCCTAGAATGCCCAAGTGGGGTATTGTTACGAAGGCGTTTGCAAGGTCCAGGTAGGCTGTGTGAACCACCTTCCCCTCTGCAATGGCCTTGGTGACTGTATCAAAGAAATCAACCGGGTTACACCGGTAGTGCTGGTGTGCTCTCAGTAGCCCTGAACCAGGCATCTGTTACTGCACAGATATCGATGTTTTCCATGCCAAGGAGTGTTTTGGGTGCATGCATCTGGAGGTTTAGACATCTGGCGTTGGGTAACATTGCTCTTAGTGTCTTATCCCTTGTGATACCTATGAAGGTGGGTTTGTCATTTGAGCCCTGCCTAACATAGGCACTATGGGGGTAGCAAGAGCCTTTGCCAATATCTGATAGGCCAGGGGTGACAGGTGCAGGCTGTCCCTAGCAAAGCAGGTAGTTCAACAGAAGATGAATGTGTGAAGGTGTAGTGCCTGTGATTAGTTAGCAGTAGCATATATGACTGCTCATGTGGACACATGCCAGGCAGGTCATATGCACTGTGTCACAGGCAATGTACATGTGAACAGGTCAAACAGTGGCAACCTGTCAAGTGGGACATGGACATACATATAGTAGGCTATGCAGATGGCACTAGGAGTCCACAGAAGCTCTATAACTATGCATTGCAGGTGTGATTGGTATTCCAGGGTAATTGCAAGCAAACATGCATGCAAACAAAGATACAGTAAACAGGGCTCCATGTAGTCCATTGTACAACAAACAAGCTGTACCAGTTCCATAAGGTAACACTGCAAATATGCAGGCACTATGCACATGTACATGGAAATACACAGGTCAGATGGCTAGGGTCCAGTCGCAGTGCACACAAGTGTACGGAACATGCATGTACTGTCAGGATGTACAATAACTGGATAGAAACCCATGTGCCCATACCTGCAGTAATACACATGTCAAATAACAGACACTGAGCCTTCTCTCAGTGGTTCCATACTTAGTAGGATGTATGCTCCCTGGCCTGCCACCACAGTATCCCTGACATATATGGGGACTCTCCCTCCTGTGACAGTCAGTTATGTGTGTTGGGGCTGTCTAGCATGGTATGAGATGTGTGCATGCAGTGCTAGGGTGCTCCTGTGTGTCCTGTACCAGTTGTGTAGTTCTGCACACATATCAACATCCTCAAACATTTGCATTGCAGAGTCTAGTGTTGGCAACATGCCACTTGCAATTTACATGTCCATCATTGTGTATTACTACATTCATTACCCTATCCCCTGTGCTACCTATGTATGTAGCCTTCTGTTGACATCATTACCACCAGTATGCCAACATGTGCAGATGATACACTATGGTACTTACCATGGGTGTAGACAACAGGACATGACAATCCCACAACTACTGCATCAGGCATGCTGTGATATACCCACAATTAATTCAGCACACAGTACTGTTAACAACATGATACTATTACTACACATCTATGTGGTCACCCTGTGCATCAGCAACATGTTAACCTGTACCTGCACAGTTGTTACAGATTGCAGGAGGTGGCACAGTTTCATCATATGCACAGGGTGTGAACTTGGTATGCCTGAGTCAGCCACCCATACCACCAATTGACATGTATGTGTATGTGTGTTGGTGAACAGCAGTAGAAGGTGGGGCAATGTTGATGCAGTGTGTGCGTGTATGCGGTAGCCCTAGGTGTTGTCAATTTGCATGTGTGTATGGATGCACACAGTTCCACCTCATGGCTGCCATATACTGGTGTTTGTGGACAGCCACAGACTGTACCTGCCAGGTCATACAGATCAGTGTCTCTGGCCACGGACACGGTATCTGTGCCTTGCAGGGGTGCTACGGACCGTATCTGGTACCAACCCAGACTGGGTACTGTCATCAGAAGCAGGTGTTCGTTGACTGGGCACAGATCCCTGTCGGGCCTGGCCAGAGCCACGTGCACGTGGTCTCCTGGGGCGGTCTGATGACAGCACAGACCCAGCATTGCTGGGGCTGCTGCTGGCACTACGGGGGCGGCCGCGGCCCTGTTGTCGTCCACGTCGACTGCCAGCTGCTGCTGTTGCTGGCATACGGCCACGCCGACGCCTCAACCGCCCACCATCACCCTGGCTCATGGACATGTAGTTGTGGAACCGGTCTAATATGCCCCCACAACGTCTGTCTATGACATCGGTGAAATCACGGATGGCAGCCGCAATGTCACGCATACTGTCAGTCATGGCTGTGCGACATGCTGCCAGCTCCCTCAGATCCTGTCTGGTGTACTGTTCCATACGTGACTGTGCCTGCATGACAGTCCGAAACATAGCCGAGGTTGTAAGACCTCTGTGGGCACGTCTGACAGGGGCAGTACGCCCATGGATGCTCCCGCGAGAACCCCTGGACATCTGTCTGTGTGGTACCATCTCTGGGCCATGCCCATGGCTGCTGTGTGGGGAAGCATGTGCCACAGATACCACATTACCCTGGTCAATGCCCACTGTATGCTGTCCATCACCTAGGGACAGTGGTGACAAGGGGTGTATTGGCAGGATAACTGTGTGCATTGATGGGGTCGACAGCTGTGTACTGTCAATTGGCTGACCAATGGTGGACCCTGGCATACCTTCCTGTGCCATTACACCAATGTCATCATTATCAGTACCCACGGCACCTGACTCAGGTTCCCTGCTACATGACACCAGAGCAGCAACAGAACCTGTGGGAAGGAAACAGGAAACACAGTTTACAATGTCTACACATTACCAGCGATGCACACATGCACAGGTGCACATGCACACATGCACACATGCACACATGCACAGGTGCACAGGTGCACACATGCACACATGCACACATGCACAGGTGCACACATGCACACATGCACACATGCACAGGTGCACACATGCACACGCACACACGTGCACACATGCACACATGCACATGTGCACACATGCACACATGCACAGGTGCGCACATTCACACATGCACACGTGCACACGTGCACGCATGCACATGCACAGGTGCACATGCACACATGCACACATGCACAGGTGCACATGCACATGCACAGGTGCACACATGCACATGCACACATGCACAGGTGCACACATGCACATGCACACATGCACACATGCACACATGCACACATGCACACGTGCACAGGTGCACACATGCACACATGCACACGTGCACACATGCACACATGCACACAGTTTCACACAATTGTACAGTACTCAGTATGCGTGATATCAACACACAGACACAGACACACCTACATGCATACATAGAGCACTACTAAGTGAGCCAAATAGTACTATTACTATCAACACTATTACAGGAATTGTTGATACACACTCACCAGCATGGATAGGCTGCATTGCAGTTATACCAGAGGGTCCTGCAGACATGAAGAAACTAATGTCAGTGGGCACAACTGTGCCATTGTTACTGAGTATGATACAGGTCAGGAGTACAACAGTCGCCTTTCACAGGTCGGCAGCTAATATTGAGGATATCACACTTGCACATTAAATACTATGGTGACAGCTACAAACCAAGGACACACCTCACACATGTATTAACTACCAGTGTACACAACAGTCAACTATACATATGACATATTACCTGCTCGTTCACCGTCTTGCTGCTGTGTGGCTCCAGACTCCATCATGATGCTTGTCTGCTGCTGTTGTTGTTGCTGGTGGACTGGAGCCACTACACTCAGGAGTAGTCCCTCCAGTCTGGTGAGTGGGGGATGTGTAGCCACCCCACCACCTGTGGCGACCTGTTGCCTGTGGATATCTGACGCACCCTGACGGACATGTCTGATTAAATCACTGCAGTGATGTCGTACCTGCTCATATGTCCTATTATGCATGCCTATATCATTTACCCGACGGACAAGGTCTTGCCACAGTGCAGCCCTCTCCTGCTGATTCTGGCTGGTGCGGGAAAAGAGTATTGCATAGTCCCGCACCAGGCTCTGGTGTATCTCCTCATCCTCAGCTGTGGAGTAGGTGGGGTTCCGCGGGTGGGCCATGTACCTGAGAAAGAAAATAACCTGGTATCAGCAATATATGTCAGCAGACTTTGGCACACATACTACACATGCTACTTGACTGTTATGATACAACATATCTCACATATGTAGCATCTGTCTGTCTATTGGTGGATACACATGTAGATGGCCAGGTATCAGTGCTCGGCCAGCAACTGTGCAACAGTACCTGGCAGACGCCATACGACATACTACCAAACACCAGCAGTCAGAACACCGATTCAGGTCAGAAGCACCTCCTCACTCTGGGGGGTTGTATCTAGGTACTGTATGGCCTACATCGGCAACTACTGTGGGCTGACCACACACTGATTGCCCTGGATATACATATCCCACCTCCACCACCAGCACAGATGACTATAGTGCATAACATTACAGATACAAACTTTACACTTTGTAACAGTGATATGGTATCCTTACAGCCCACTAGGCCAGTGGCAGATACAACCCACAATGGTGACCCCTACACAATTGCTTTCTACAGACATCTCCAAGAATGCATGGATCATGCAATCCCATATCTGACCAAGACACTCTCCACAAAGGGACAGCATCCTGTCTGGTGGACCCCAGCCATAGACAGATTGTATTACAGAAGATGGAAGCTACTGCAAGACAGAGCATCATTCACTGAAGGGAGGGCATGTCTGAGCAGCACTGGTAAGGATCTATTTCCCATCATACTGACTACATGGGCAACGTTGAGAGGGAATTCAAGAGTGACACTACAGATGACCAGGAGGCCTTCCTCAGTTATGTTAGCAACCTGGTCAGGAGCCATCCTCTATGCCCATAGGTAGTACACAACACATATTTCACTGACACCACAGATATCGACAACATTGTGGCGGACAGGTTCAGTGCAGGTGTCACCCCCTCTCCCTGTAATAAGGCATAGTTATCCCAGCTGACTGTAACCTCCTCATCATCACAGATGTCCAGGTGAGACACCCGCAGGACAGCAGAATACACAACATGGATGGGACCTGATGGTATCCCCAGTTGCATGCTACATAACCTCTGACAGGAGCTAAACACACATATAGGAGTGCTATGTAACACTAGCCTGACTACAGGATATGTACCTGTACACTGGTGCACAGCAGCAGTGGTTCCACTCCATGAAGGAGGCACCTCACCATACCAATACAATACAACACAATACATTACATTACAATACAATACTATACAATATGCTATTGCCCCTGTGTCTACAGCAGTGTACTGTTCTGCTACCCTGACCATTGTGACACATGTGGTGTGATGGTAACTGCTGCTGTCACACAGTTACACAGGGTGACTCATATGGCATATTACCTATCTGACTAACATTCAGCAGGGGTATGTGTGACATGTACTCATGGGGAGTCTCGCTTCTTAACACTGTGTGGTTTATTGCAGGGTGTGTCTTATCTGTGAGTAGGAACTCTTACCTCCACATGTGCACACTATTGCAGTGGCAGGGACAACACACAGCAGACATGTAGGTTGTGGATGGTGGGAGGTGTTACTATGGTTGCTGGACATCTGTCATGGGTGTGACCTCCATATGTAAATCTGGGAGTGGTAACCTCTATGTGGGTAGCATATGTGTACTCTGTGGTGTTGTCAGTCACTGTGCATTGGTAATGTTTGAGTGCATTGTCACAGTGTTGTACATGTCACTGTGTCCTTCTCCATATATGTTGCTGTAATGTGAGGTCCATACCATGGCATCCATTATGTGGTGTGGGGGGTACACCGACCTACATGTCCATACCTGACTCACCATGTCTGCGGACACATACCATGTGCAGGTATTCCAGGGATAGTGTGCCACTGTGACTATCATTGGGGCCACTATTCTACACATTTCTGACCCTGCTCACCCCTGACACATGCAGTGGTGGGCGGCCAATCACATATCTGGTGGTTACTGGTGTGGGTGATCTGGAATGTGGTATGATACCCCGGATTTGACACTGGTGTTCACTCCATGCCTTTGTCACCAGGCACCTGTTGCAATACATCTGTACACATGTGCCTCACTCAGACTTTATATACATCTCTCTCTCTCTCTATATATATATATATATATATGTATATAGATATATCTATATGTATATAGATATATATATATATATATATATATATATATATATATATATATATATATATATATATATATATATATATGTCCGTATACATATACACATATATATTGATGTACATATATTGCCATAGATGTGGAGGGGGGGCACAGAGGGGTGTGAGTGACAGAGGGGGTGGGAAAGGCTGTGTTGCAGGTCATCATATACAATCATACCTGTAGGTAGTCAGATCAGTCTGTCTATGTATATGTATCTACATATATCTATATCTGCATGTGTGCATTACATAGATATGTTGGTACAATATTCTATTGACATCTGTCTATGTATTCCTACATCTCTCTCTCTATGTATGTATACATATATGCATATTATATATATATATATATATATATATATATATATATATATATATATATATATATATATATACATATATATATATATATATATATATACACATACATATGTTGACATACATACATATCCATATGTTAGACAGGTATATCAACATATTTGTCTGCCATACTGTATACACACACTAACATACTGTTAAACATACATAGCTGTGTAACCTAATTTGTACATAGCACTACAACCTACAATCAAACAACATTGATATGTGCACATACATGCTCTCACATACAAATGTATGTACAGCCTTCACTGATAGTTGCTGTATGTCTCCTGCCCTTTACACATCTTCATATACATATGGATACAGACCAATGACACATATGGAGGGTTCACAGTATGTAGACCTTTATAGTATTACTTTACATTACCTGTGTTTGTCACAGCTGCTTCTGCTGCTGTCTGGTTCTCTGTCCTGCTGCTCCACTTCCCAGTTGTCAGCTTTCAGGTAGCTGTTGCTGAACAATTCGTTTCTGTCTGCTTAATTGCAGTTTTCTCTGTGTCTCTCTCTCTCTCTCTCTCTCTGTCTCTCACGTCCTTCTCAGGGTGCAATGAAAGTATTGCATGCGTGGACATGGAGTACAGCATACTTTTGTAGGTATCTGCATATGCCCATGTGATGGCCTCTGCACCAATTGTTAGCCAGCATTTGCTAATTGCATGCAGCCAGTTGTGTACTGATTGCAGTTCTCACTGTGATTTCAGAACAGTGCTATAAAAAGGTGTGTGAGATAGGCATAGCCCTTTCAGATGTTAAGGGCAGGGACCATGCTGTTATGCTGTGGACAATGTTCTGGGAGTGTAAAGGTTGGTATCTCTCTCATATTTCCAGGTGTGTTGTAGATTAACATTCCTCCATTCCTTTCTCCAGTTTCCTGTACTAACTGTGTATGTACACTGACAACTACAACTACTACTATTGTTAATGTGTGTGTGTGTGTGTGCTTTCCTTTCACATTTGCTTGCACTCTGTTGCTAAGTCTTCAATAGTTGCCCTTTACAGTCACTACTGGTATGCCTGCTAGGTGTCTTGACTGTAGTGTGCTGCTGTAGCTTTCCTATTTTCCATGTACATTCACACCTTGGAATGCTTGCTATATCTGCTAGGGTGTTACAACATGCAGTGTGGTCTGGCCATGGTGTGGGCCTTGACATCTATTAGGGTATTTGAGTATGCTGCTAAGCAGGCCCCAGAGACCTTCAGGTTTATCAGTTATGTGCCTCATGGAATGGTACATATCAATGGGGTACACCCATTAAAATGCCTGGTATGCTGCAGTTGTGACTGTGGGTTAGCATGAGCATATGTATTACTACACTTTTTCTGCCGTGCGAGTGGTGAATACTTTCCGGACTCCATAGTTACCATTGCATGTGTTACACCTTTCTGCCTACTGTTTGTACATTTCACATGGGGTCTGTGGGGCATCCCTGTAAGACATTCACTGTTGCTATGTCTAGGTTCTTAACTATTCAAATATGGTGGTGTTGGACCCGTCATGTGTACAGATATTTGCAGGCTGTCCACATTTCTGCCTCATAATTTGGTCAATATCTCATGCACACCTTTATCTGGCAAGTCAGTCTGGGCTCAAGTCAGAATATGGTGACAAACATTCAAGTTCCAGACTGCATACCCTTCCAAACATCCCACAAGGTGTGGACCCTGTTACTTTCAGAACTGTCTGCGTTTGTTGTAACTTTATTTGTAATGTGTCCCTGGTTTTGGGCCTTTGCTCCACATATTTTATTACTTGGTCCGGATGTGTTCCTGTAAGAGGTTGTGGGGTATGGGCAGTGCTTATCCTGCTGTGAGTATGTGTGTGTCTTGCAAGGTGCTATGGTGACATTATTACCTACTAGCTTCCAGCTAACATGGCTGTTTCTGTTCACACACTACTATTATGGAAATCCACCAGTTTTGTTTGTGATTCTAAATGTCATGCTTTGTGTACTACACATCTCTATTCCCTTTACATTCATTCCTACTGTTAAATGATATATTTACTTTAGCACAATGTTTCTATATAAGAGTCATGGCTTAGTGGTAAGTCATGCAGACTATAGTTGCCAAGGTCCTGGGTTCGGGACTCACAGTGGGATTTTATTTTTCATTTGAACTGAGTACAAGACCTGTCAATCAAATTGCTTAAGGCACTTTTAAGCAGTTGTAACCGGGTTAGCGCTGGTTTGCGTGGAGCTCACGCATGCGCACTGGCGGTTAGCTCGCACAAGCGCACACCTGCTTACAACCACTTAAACGTGCTTACTCTTTCACCCGTGCTATTTTCCTTGAAAGAAAAGAAAATGGGGAGACAGGAAAGTGGTGAAAAAGGGGTCACAAAGAGGGTAAGACAGTAGGGAAACAAGCTTGGGATGTGCAGGAGGGATGTAGGTAAGGCCCATAGCTGCCCATTTCTTCAGCAGCAACAGCTGTGCATATGTATGTAATTTGGTGTGACATTTGAAACCTTCCACCCCTGAGAGAGGTGTCAGGACAACAATAATACTTGTTGTACAGCCAATTGAATTGATAGGTTCCATGTCCAGTAGACATGTGTGCGGAATGGGCAGCTATGTATGGGCGTAATTTTTGTGGGTACAGAGTGCCCCCTTTTTTTTTTTCTTTCAGGTGAGAGTGGTATGTCAGGTGAAGGTAGTCGGTACAGCTGGGGAGGTAGGTTGGGCAGGTTAACAGACAAGACAAACAAGACGCATACAGGGGCGTGTATGACACGTGTGGGGGTTACACAATTGACGGGACGGAGGTTTGGATATCCAGAGCCCATGAGCCCACAGATGGCAACAGTGGAACTGATATCCCCACCCATAGGCAGTTGCCACTGTTCCTTCACTGCCCAGGACGGGGCTGTGCTGGGGGCTGTGTGGGGGGCACGGGCATGCCCGTTAGTTGCGCCACCCGTGCCTCGAGCTGGCGTAGGGGCTCGAGGACAGAGTCCCGAATCTCCCTCGCACCACAGTCCGGACGCTACAGAGGGTGAGTGGTGGATCTCCTCCGCCACACTTGCAGAGGGGCGAGCCCCGACCCCAGCAGCGCTTCCACCCGCAGGTGGCACAGGGCCACCGGAGGAGGGTCCGACTCGGCACTAGTGCCAGGTGCACTCGCCAGCTGAGGTGGGAGCGGTGGGTCCGCTGGAACCCGCCTTCCCTGTCGCTCTATGTTTTGCATTATGTCATGACAGTTTGGGTTAGTGACATTTAATACCATTCACAATTAGTTGTAACAGCATGCATTAGTATTCCCATTAACGAAACACCCAGATATTCACACCATTGAACAGCGTGCATAACACATGCATAATTTGAACAGTAATACACAGTCCAACAACATGCAGGGTTGATTGATGGCAACAGGCCATCAGGTGTGGATGTATGAACAGGGCAGATGCATCAACAGACATGCAAATATATATGACCCAACAGGACAGACGTCCAGGGGTGGTAATTGTGATTGTACATACCATTTTCACATGGAATGGGTTATAGGTGGTTAGAGGGTGGGGTAAATAAAGTAATATTAACACCTTCGAATACAAATACATATGCTGTACATTTCTAATAGCTACAGTTATATACACACTACTGTTCTAACTACAGTGTCCTATATGTTAACTACTTAACCTTGCAGATGGAACTGTTACTGCAACATCAATCTACATTTTATTGCTGTTCATACACATTCATATCGAGCTTTGTTCAGATACATCATCCTGTTACCTGTGCTTGATATACTTGTGGACAAGTGTGGATGTTTGGTATATCTGACAATCATCCTATCTGCGTATTTCAGACTGGGAGAAACATATCCAGATGTTGGTGTACACATTCCACATGCAGCAACACTTTGAACAGATTTTGCTGTTTGGTTCTGAGTCTCACATGCATTTAATTCTGTCCTAACTGCAGTATGGTTTATTCAGGGGTTATAACTACTGTATTGCTGTATTCCTGACACTTTCTCACACTCTCTCACTTGCTTTCATGTTACTATTCAGACTGGTACTTCTAGGCTTTATTGACATGTTTTAACAACAGTTATTACAGTTCTTTCCAGCAGTCTCACTTCTGTCATGTTTCAGTATTTCCACAGGGATATATTTCACACATGTGATTTCATCCTCTTCTGCAGCTATACTTTACATGCTGCTGCAGGTTGTGTACTATTTTCTTACAGGCAGGGCAGTTTTACTCAAAAATATATGTTGGACAGTGTCATGTTTAGTTTACACTTACAGGCTGGGAACTGTTGTAATCAGGCAATACTTGCATAAACTTTCACACTGTTACTTGCAGATTTAATTCCTTCCTGGCTACACTGCACTCTTTTGCTGACTGTCATACATTTATAAATCTTTACAGTTACTAGTAGTGGATTACTGACCTGCCTGGTGGTGCAACCGCACCAGCCTATCGGCATAGGCTCTGCGGTTCGCAGAACGGACACCTGCAGCTGTAATATAAATGAAGTAATATTGGAATACACATCTCCATATTTCAGGTAGTTTAACTTTCTACATACATAATTAATTGTTACTTACTCAGTGGTGGGGCGTTGGGTGATTGCCGGGTCTCCTGGATCCAAAGGTTCAGTTGGTCCTGCTTGCGTCTCTTCAGGTCCGCATGGTGGTGACGGACCTGCTCACCTGTCCTTGGAATTCCTGTGGCACTGGTGAGTTCATGAGCCAACTGGTCCCACGCCTCAGCCCTGTACGCTCCCCAGAGGACCTGGCCCTGCATGAGTTGGGCCTCATGGTTGTGGACTAGGAGCCAGGCCATGTACCTGGACTCCTCAACACCCCATCTCTGCGCTCGAAAGCGACTACCCTCACCTACACCTGACATTCTGCCTGCAGGTCTGTTCTACAATCGTTTATGCTGTGTATTCCCGCCTATGGGGCTTATATAGTCCGTTTTTCCCGCACATATCTGTGATTGGCCAGTTTGGAATTGTATCAACTTCAGTAAACCTGCATTGTCATGCTGTAGTTTGTATTCATTCCTATATATGAGCTAATATTGCATTTCTGGGTACTGCTGTCATGGCTTAGTGGTTCTGTACCTTGACTATGGTGTATAGTATCCTGGATTCAAACCTGGCCACTGCTTTTTATTTTTCATGACTGTCTAGACATGTTGAGGGGTGTGTCTGTGTAAAGGCAGTTTTGATACGGCTTGCTCAACGTTACCCGTTGGTTAGCTCGTTTGCGCGGTGCGCAGCTCCGCGCAAACGGGGTACGCTGCTTTAAGCCTCATTTGGCTATCGGCACACATATTCCGCTCAGCTCAGTTAGGAGCACATATATTTAGCATGGTAAACCACTGCTCAGCTATGGGCACTCAGTTTGCACCAGTTGGACCAATGCTTATCTACGGGCACATACACTCACTCCGTTCTACTGTAGCTCAGCTATGGGCACATCTGACAGTTTATATTCATTTCTTAGCTCACATTTATTCAATATAAATGGGATATTTCATTGCATTTTACATATATTCTGGTTTTATGTGTACATATGTGTCAGGGACTTGTTTCCTGCTTATTTTGCAAAAAAAAAAAATTTGTGTTGTGGGGGCTTGAACCATGAATGCCTGCTCTGCAGCTGGCATCTCTACCGCTACGCTATTGCTTCCTGGTTTATTTTGCATATTTAGTTCTTATATGCTTTCCCACTGACTGCTAACTGTAGCTGCGCTACGGGCACGCCACAAACGAGCGCACTCACGGTTAAACATCTTTACAATTTAAAAAAAATATGACATGTTCATTTATATTTCTTTTATATGTTTATGGTCTGTAGGGGCATGTGTTGTGTTGTGTTTATTCACATTTCCGTGGACTCTGTTGTGGGTGTCTACTTTGGGCACTTTTAGACTTCTGGGGGCGTGTCCGCTTGCAGGGCTCAGCCTATGGACACGCCCCCTACTGTCTTACACGGACTGTGTTAGACTTAGGTGTGATTCAGCATGCTCTCATGAATATGCAGAGCATGCTGACATCACTCCGTTTAACTGCAGCCTCCGTGTAAGAGTTATAACTCTTACACGGAGGCTTTGTGAATCCTGGGGTATGTTCAGACCAATCTGAAAGTTGGTGGATAAAGTCTGACATATCCCTGATTATAGTATCTGCTTTATTCAAATGTTTTTTCAGTTAATAATCAAAATATTTGAATAATGGATCTGTGGCCCATTGTGTACCGAGACAATTGGTCGCACTGGTGGATGGGTGATCGATTTGTGCAATTTAGGTATTCCATAAATCATTGGTGTTTTAGGTTCATCACATGTAAGGAACTGATAAAGTTCTTTCTCAATTCATAATTCTGAGTGCATCCGTTGTAAACTCAGAGTTATGTGTTTTATAATCTCTTTTAGCTGCTTTCCATTTATGGAAACATAATCTGCTGAGTTTAATAAAGTGAAAGTGTGTTTTTCTATGCACTTGCGCTTTTTTATCTGCGGTTATTTGACATTGTTTTATTAAAACTTTGTTAAAGTTCCAGTTTGTGGTTCTGTTTCCTCTTCTTTTTTAACCAAAATTGTGCTTGTTATTGGTATGGATTATCATCACACTAATACTGTTTTTACTGGATTTATCTTGTCTACAGTGGGTGTGGTGGACATGAACATGACCGGAATACCCTCTACAAGTAATATGTCAGCTCAAATTCCTATGGCTATTAGCCTAGTAACCTCCTATGAACCTACAAAAACTAATACTGCCAACCTAAAGTCAGTCTGACTTGAGGACCATATTCTTTCTCCTATTCATAGCCCTGGTGTATAAAAACCTGCCTTCTTCGTCCACCTCTGTATCCAGAAACATATGCAGTGGCAAGCAGAACATCCTAATCGCAGCCACTTTTGCCATCTGACACCCAAAAATGTACAATATTCAGGGGAGGGGGTATATTTTTAGCTAGTACTTATTTAAGCACTTATTTCACCCTCAGTCATACTCTGAAGCATGCAGGGCATGACCATATTGTGCCATTTGTGGTGCATCTCCAATAAAGAGCATCACCTCCCAAGTCCATCCTCTGTAATGGCACTGGAGTGATATGCTACAAATGTATTGTTTATTTTGTGTAAATGCTAGGACTGGAGCAAGCAGAAAAAGTTTCTCCATGATGCTAAAGTTTGTTTCTATTCCTCTTTAGAAACAGGCCTGCCCACCATATTTTCCCATTTAATTTTCAGAGGGTCAAAAGCTTTTGTGTAATGACTCCATAACAATATGGATTTGCCCCTCTTGAAAGCTTGCAATCAGCAGTGGTATGGTTAGCTATTCTAGTGCCTGGACCTCTTATATTTCTTTTTAAACTGTAGCAACCTACTTGATATAGTTTATGCCTGCTACACACAGAGCGAGAAGGTGCTTCAATTCTTACCTCAACAGTGTAGTAGCAGCAACATTTAAATGTAATGCACTGAAGACTGATCAGCTTCTGCTGATAGTGCCTCCTAGCACTTTGTGCCCATGGTGGCTGTCCCCTTTGTACCACAATAGCTATGTCTCTGGTGATCAATGTAATACTTTCTCAATCACCTATCATTCACTTCTAATATAGTACCTGGACAGGCCCAGTATTTACTAGGAGCCAAAGATCTGCCATAATTGAAGACCAGTACTTGATGCCTATTGTTACAGTGTTGAAACCAATGAAAGTTCCTTGTAAGCGAGCTAACAGATCCATCTAATATATGAAGCCTCTCATTACCTGAGAATACCAGTGAAATGAATAGGAATTTATATGGGAGAGTTTTTGGACCATGTTCTTTCTCCTATTCATAGCCCTGGTGTATAAAAACCTGCCTTCTTCATCTACCTCTGTATCCTATCTTCCAACCCCACCCCAAAGTCCTGGACCTTGTTCTTGCCCCAAGAATGAATATATAACCTGATATAATTGATCACATCTAAATCAGGGTAAACCAAATTAGTCTAGGGAGGGTCCTAGCTCACCAAGATGTAACTACCTGTGTGCCTTTAGCATAGGAGATTTGGCAAATCCATCGCTTCTGTCCTAGTTGACTCAAGCAATCTTCTCCTAAATGTCCAGGGATGTTGATCACTTCATATAAATGAAGTGACCATCTTTTGCATCTTAGCTGTGAAAGAGGAGTAGGTTACTTGAGGTAGATGTTTAACCAGAAACATATGCACTGGCAAGCAGAACATCCTAATCACAGCCACCTTTGTCATAAAAGAAAGATTAAGGTCTGACCATTACTGTGATGTTTTTATGTCCTTCAAAAAGATTCTCATACTCTGATCCACTATTTGAGACCAATTCTAAAGTAGGTTAATGTCTATATATTTCACTGATATTGCAAAGGTAAATGGCACTTTTGCCCATTTAGCAACTGTTTTAGATCTTCCTTTTAATGGAAATAACACTGATTTCTTCAGATTTAACCTCAATCTTGATATATCTCCAACTTGTTTAAGAAGACCTACAACATTTGGTATTATGGTAACAGGGTTAGCCAAACATAATACACCATCATCTGTAAACCAAGATCTGGAAATATTCTCATCAAGGGCAAAAGTGGGCATATTTGTCTCATCTGCCTTTGCCGAATATTGGGAGCAGATAAGGTTTCCCTGTGTGGCCACCTGGGCTATAGGATCCGTATACCGCAACCTACAACATTTCTGAAATGACCCTTTGATGCCATGTGCCCGAAGTGCCTTCTATAAAAAGGGTCCAATCCAAGTAATCAAAGGACTTCTGAAGCTCTAGGAAGAAAGCAGCCTGTGAGGACCTTTGAAATTTGTACTTAGCTTGTTGCACCATACTTAATCACAAATGTACCAAGTCTATGCCTCATTGTCTCCCTTTTACAATACCCATTTACATGGTTTGTATGAGTGATGGCAGGAATTTCTCTAATCACGAGGCCAAATCTTTGTTATATAATCTTAGTTTCTAACTGCAGCAATGAGATACATTGGAAATCCTGAGGCTCCCGGCCTGTTTTAGTGGATTTGTTCACTTTCTAGACACTTGTATAATTCTGCTGGTAAACCATCTAGCCCAGGCACTCTCCCATTAGGCAGTTATCTGATGCAATTCTTTGTTTCCTCTACTGTAGTAGGACAGCTTAATTCATAGGTTCCTAGGTTCATACTAGGCTAACTGCCCTTGCGAGCCATTTTAAGCCTAGCCAATTATCCCCTGTGAGATTCAAACCTTGTACCTTGTGTGTGTAAGGCAAACACCTTAACCATTAGGCCACCCTCCCAACCCCAGACTGTTCTCTGTCTCCAAGTAGGGGTAATTGCATAAGACATAAAAAACTGTTCTATGCTCTGGATCTCCCCCACTACTTACTGTATACAGATGGGTGAAATAGTTTTTAGCACAGTTATTAATGCCTTGAGCATCTATATACAAGGTCCCATCCTCATCATTCATACAAATAATTTAAATTTCTCTTCTTCTTCTTAATTCATAGGTTCATACTAGGCTAACTGCCCTTGCGAGCCATTTTAAGCCTAGCCAATTATCCCCTGTGAGATTCAAGCCCTGTACCTTGTGTGTGTAAGGCAAACACCTTAACCATTAAGGCCACCCTCCCAACCCCAGACTGTTCTCTGTCTCCAAGTAGGGGTAATTGCATAAGACATAAAAAACTGTTCTATGCTCTGGATCTCCCCCACTACTTACTGTATACAGATGGGTGAAATAGTTTTTAGCACAGTTATTAATGCCTTGAGCATCTATATACAAGGTCCCATCCTCATCATTCATACAAATAATTTAAAATTCTCTTCTTCTTTCTACAAATCTATTGGCCAAAAGCTGAGGGGTTTTAATATCCTTTGCCCAGTGATACATCCTCCATTTTTCTCATTTAAGATTGACCTAATTCAGTTGTGTAGCCTTACATTCCTTCTTGAGCTGTTGAATTTGATTGCTCAGCCATGTTCTATTTTCCCTTGAATTCTTGTACTGATTCACTTCACTCACACCATAATTTCTCGAATATTTCCTTGACCCTGATTAACTGTGCTGTTCCCTGCCTTTGTGTAACTCCCATCAACCACATCCAAATTCATTCATTAAAATTAATCCAGGCTGTGAAAAAATGTTTACAGTTTTCTGTTTCCACTGCAGTAACTGAGCAACCTTTCAAGTTCTGATTTGCATTGCAAAGATTTTGGTAGGAGAATATTCAGCTCCTAGGGCAGATAACAGCCGTTCCCGTCTAATACTCTAATGTCAAATACAACATAGTTATGGTATGACAGGACTGATGTACCATGGTCTGCATCTTTTTCCCACTTAGCTTATGATAACTGACTAATACATAATCTAGTCTAATCTTGGTACCTGACTGATGCTCTGTGGAGATATAATCTCTCCTTGCTGGATGCAGAGCCCATCAGGTATCTACCAGAAGCAAATCCTTCATAAAATCTTGAAAGCACCTAGTAAAGTTTTAGCTATTGCTAATTGTTTCTGCAACTGTTTATCTACTTCAGGGTCTAGTGGCACATTGAAATCTCCTCCTATAACTATTGTGCATCTGAAATCCCCCATCTCTAGCAATGTTGTGCAGAACTGCTTCAAAGTTTGCAGACTGTCCTTGTTAGTGCCATAAAAACAGCCAAAAAGGACCATCCCCACAGCTACTCTCAGTTTGGCTAAGATCCACCTGCACCCCGGTCACATATGCAAAGATATTAGAGACCAATTCACTCTTCTATGCATTAAGATGGAGACACCCTTTTGTGCTTAGGCCATACAGTTGGGCACACTCCATATCTTCAATTTCCTATGTAAAAGCAGGAAGCTTGTACTCTTTAACTTTATTTCCTGAATAAAAAGCAGATCATCCATCAAGATTCCCCACAAATTTATGCATGCTCATTGCTTTATGAAAGGAGACAATCCCAGAACATTTCAGGAGATTCCTATAATCCTTCCCAGTCACCCTTGTTGCCCCAGAGCACCCACTGTGCTCGTTGAGTGGTTCACATCAAGAAATACAGTGTTTGCAATCATATGCAAATTCTCTAATAAGATACAAGATAATTACCAAGCAGATCGAATCCAGTCCATATACTGGGATCAGGAACAGCCTCAAGTGGCTTATAGCTACCAGTTGCCTGACATTAGGAAGCCATCCAGGAGCTAGTTATGCAGTATGTTCACATATCATCCCTACCACTACAGCTTAAACTTTCCCCAAGTAAAAGTAACACGACTCACCAAGGTAATACACCAGCATTTCTTAACTGTACAATACTGTACTGGTAAAAGTGGTCATATAACAAAACTGAACCTATATAATCCAAGAAATACACAATAAAATGGCATGGAACATTAGCAAGCCTGTACCAAGCATTAAGTGTCTGGGCCCTCTCCACCAGCACTGGAGTATTCAGGCGTAACACTGATCTGAGCTCGTTCACAATAAACTCAGTACACTCACTCCCTTCTTTCCCCTCCAGTATTTTAATGAATGTGAGACTATTTCATGTACATTGATTCTGTATATCATCCAGTTTTAGTTCCAATTTTCATTTTAAGTCACTAATTGTTGTAAAAGCCTCAAGGTAGCCTACTTCTGTATTCACTTTTTCATTTATTGCTCGTCTGTAATTTCTGATACAGCTTGTAACATTACATTCTGTCTAGAAGTAGCTTCTTGACTTTTGGCAGTGCCATTAAGAACTGCCTGGACCATTACTGTCAACATCAAATGCAAATCATGTCTTTGAGAGTTTACAGGGATTGTGCCACCATCTGGATGAAGTTGCCAGGTATTTTATGTAGGGCATTCCCATGCACACTGTCCGTTCTGGGTAGACTACATCACTACCATATCTGGAAAATATGCTATAGGTGAATTGGTAATCCTCCACAGTGTGTGTGTGTGTGTGTGTGTGTGTGTGCGTGTGTGTGTGTGTGTGTGTGTGTGTGTGTGTTAGTTTCTCTGCCTTGCATCTACTAAGTGGCATGATAACATGCAGCTCCCCCACGACCTTGAATTGAATAAAGTGGATTTTAGAAAATTATTTTAATTAATTAATGATCTAAAGAAACATGTTTTCATAACATTTTTATTAGCAGGGATAAGCTACTGAATCTGCACCAACCACAGGCTTTGTTGTTCCTCTCTGTAAATTTGTGAAAATCTTGGAGATGGGGTGGGTGGATCTTTTTGTTCAGGAATTAGATTTCTGAAATGTTATAACACAGGGACATGGTCTACTTTAACAATATGCCTATCTGTATAAAAAGAGAGTGAGAAAAAATATTGCTAGAAGATGTAAAGTGCTATTTAATATCTGTGGAAAGTAGCAGATGTAGATGCAGTGCATTTTTTTTCTGTTAAAGTGTATTCAGTCTTTACATTTCACAAGTGGTTTACTAAGTTGGATTATTCCCCAGGCTTCAATAAATGTATTTTTCCATGCAGGAACAGTATAGCCACTCCTGCACGGAATATGGCTGCCGAGCGATCCAGTAAACTAGTGTTTTGACGTGCACAAGCCGGCCTACACTGTTCCTGCATGGATACCAGTGCAGAATGCCAATTACCTCATTTGCTGGTGAAAACCATGCAAATGGGGTGAATTAGTGATTCAGCAAGCAGGCAGGTATCCGTGCAAGAATAGTGTTAGTTGCCAAAATGTATTCGGCTACTAGCCAAATACATTTCTGCAAATAAAACGGAGGCCTGACAGCTCCAAAAAAAAAAAAAAACATGAATTATATTCTTTAGGCATACCAATGGCCAAATATATGGCCACTGGCATGGAAAAGTGCTTCATTTTTATAAAAATCAAAGTTATTTTTTTGGCCATTCTCGGCCGTTTAAGCATTGGGCAGTGGTGCGCAAACAGGATCGTGCCGAAAATTTAAAAAAATTGTGAAAACTCAATTTTAAGGGAAATCTGCATTTTGCCATTATAGTCTATGGCATGCAGAATCAAAACAATACCAGGGAACAGTGGTTGTCAAGGGGAAAGGCTCTGGGGTAGGGCAGTAACTATGGACTAAGGCAGTGGGGTAAGCAAATGAGGGGAAATTTACTGAATCACAAAAATCTTATAAGTGCCAAACTGCACCTAACTGTGTAGGTGCTATAGCACAATTGTGTAACTAGGAGCGAGAGACATGAAAAGGGGGGGGGGGGTGTCAGGCATGGTGGAAGCACATTGGAGCCCTATGAAGCACACATAAGCTTAGCTAAGCACAGCTAAGTAAGGGGGTGTGTCTGAGGCTGTATTGACTTATTCCATGAAATGAATAGCATGTTTGCATCCAGGGAGGGCCATTTTTTCATATTTGCATTAGCTAAATAGGATTGTGAGGCTGTTTACACTTGGGCACAAGGTTTGCATGGCATGCCATGGGGCTTAAAAGGGAGGAAATGGGAAGGGAAAAAAGTAAACAAAGGAAAATAGAATAAAAGCAATCAAGAACAAATTACATAGCTAGCAGGTGGAATGCATCATAGCCAGCCAATCATACAGGCAGCATCTGCAGCATAACAGTATAAACTATGGAAACACATTACAGTCTCTTTTTTCCCACAAACTCTACACCACTGTTGTACACATGTGGGGGAATTTTAACTGGAAAAGTGTTAGGGGTTGCCATTGCTTTGATCCATCAGTATGTGCTAGAGGCTAAGGGTGGAGAGGAGGATAATGCTAACAACTGCTACAGACCGAGGAGGAGTGTTCAGACCCAGGGTAACTTACCAGGGGTTAAATGATCTGGAGACAGCAGAGCACTACAGGGTGGACAGAGACATACTTCAGCAAATAACTGAGCTGTGCTGGCCTGAACTCAGACCTAGAGCCAACATGGGGGAACCCATCCCAGTGGATACCAAGGTATGTGTATCTTTAAGAATTCTAGCTACAGGTACTTTCCAAAGACCTACTGGGGACATCATGGGGGTCTCACAGGCATCTGGATCCAGGGTACTCCATCAGTTCCTGGATGCCATGCTACCACATGCTGGTGAGCACATTTACTTCCCCAAAATCCATGAGGAGAGGACCAGCAATATGCATCTCTTCCACCGTGTAGCAGAATACCTGGAGGTACTGGGTGCCATAGACTGCACACACATCCACATCAAAGCACCACCCGGTGAACAGGGTAGGGTCTACATAAATCGCAAGGGCTTCCCCTCCATCAACTGCCAGGTCGTGTGCACTGCCCAGGGCATTATCATGAATGTGTGTGCTGGCAGCCCTGGAAACTATCACGACTCCCACATCTGACATTCATCACAGCTGTACCAGGCATTTGCCAGTGGGGGCATCCTGTATGGCCATCTGGTGGGGGATGCTGGCTATGCATTAGAGCCGTAGATGATGACACCCATCAGAAATGCACACACGCCAACACAAGAATGCCATAATGAGGCACATGCACAAACCAGGATCATTAAAGAGCATGTGTTTGAGATGCTCAAGTCACGGTTCCATTGCCTTGACATATCTGGTGAAGCCTTGCAGTACTCTCCAGACACAGGTGCACACATCTTCATAGTATATGCCATGCTACACAATATGATCTTATGGACACAGCTGCAGCAGGAACAGCACGGGGAAAGGCCACACAGCACACCACCATTGCCAAGGTCCTCATAGGCACAGAGGGACTCAGAGGAGGAAGCCCCCGAGTCTGTTCCTGTAGGCAAATGGAGGCATGTCCAGTATGCTCAGGCCTTGGCAAAGAGGCAATGCATAGCACACACACTGACACTGTAGGGACCCCAGGGACTGACACCTCTCTCTAACTCACACACACACACACACACACACACACACACACACACACACACACACACACACACACACACACACACACACACTAAAATAAATGACACACACATCACATTAGCTATAACTTACCATGTATAGGCAGTGTACTGTGTGTATCCAACATAGGTGGCCCTCAAGCACTGTCCTCACAAC